>NW_026610583.1:179706-220669 GCF_029499605.1 Hyla sarda
TCCAGACCCCCCCCCCTGTCCATATCACCCCCTGTAATCATCCAGACCCCCCCTGTCCATATCACCCCCTGTAATCATCCAGACCCCCCCTGTCCATATCACCCCCTGTAATCATCCAGACCCCCTGTAATCATCCAGACCCCCCCCCCTGTCCATATCACCCCCTGTAATCATCCAGACCCCCCTGTCCATATCACCCCCTGTAATCATCCAGACCCCCCTGTCCATATCACCCCCTGTAATCATCCAGACCCCCCCCCCTGTCCATATCACCCCCTGTAATCATCCAGACCCCCCCCCTGTCCATATCACCCCCTGTCATCATCCAGACCCCCCCTGTCCATATCACCCCCTGTAATCATCCAGACCCCCCCCTGTCCATATCACCCCCTGTAATCATCCAGACCCCCCCTGTCCATATCACCCCCTGTAATCATCCAGACCCCCCCTGTCCATATCACCCCCTGTAATCATCCAGACCCCCCCCTGTCCATATCACCCCCTGTAATCATCCAGACCCCCCCCCCCCCTGTCCATATCACCCCCTGTAATCATCCAGACCCCCCCTGTCCATATCACCCCCTGTAATCATCCAGACCCCCCTGTCCATATCACCCCCTGTAATCATCCAGACCCCCCCCTGTCCATATCACCCCCTGTAATCATCCAGACCCCCCCCTGTCCATATCACCCCCTGTAATCATCCAGACCCCCCCCTGTCCATATCACCCCCTGTAATCATCCAGACCCCCCCCTGTCCATATCACCCCCTGTAATCATCCAGACCCCCCCCTGTCCATATCACCCCCTGTAATCATCCAGACCCCCCCTGTCCATATCACCCCCTGTAATCATCCAGACCCCCCTATCAATATGACCCCCCTTTTGTTTTCTCACCTCCCCAGTCCTAGTAGCTGCAGGGACCGTCCGCATTCTGGTGGGAGGGTGAGCTGGTCTGGGCCGTCCATCTTCACCGGGTGGCCATTTTCTCTGCTCCGGGCTATCCTCGGACTAGTGGCACTGATACCACCATGTAGGGACACCCCTGACGTCATATGTCTGCCCAGCATGGACATCATTGCGCGTCAATGCAGCATCACTAGTCCGTGGGCAGAGAAGAAGGCCTCCCGGTGAAGATGGACGGGACTGAGAGAGCATCTACCGCCACCAGCCTGTCCCCCCTGAGTGTAATATATTTGGGTGGAGACCCCTCTCCTGTATGATGTCCTTCCCTCCTGAGTGTAATATATTCGGGTGGAGACCCCTCTCCTGTATGATGTCCTTCCCCCCTGAGTGTAATATATTCGGGTGGAGACCCCTCTCCTGTATGATGTCCTTCCCCCCTGAGTGTAATATATTTGGGTGGAATCCCCTCTCCCGTATGATGTCCTTCCCCCCTGAGTGTAATATATTTGGGTGGAGACCCCTCTCCTGTATGATGTCCTTCCCTCCTGAGTGTAATATATTTGGGTGGAGACCCCTCTCCTGTATGATGTCCTTCCCCCCTGAGTGTAATATATTTAGGTGGAGACCCCTCTCCTGTATGATGTCCTTCCCTCCTGAGTGTAATATATTTGGGTGGAGACCCCTCTCCTGTATGATGTCCTTCCCTCCTGAGTGTAATATATTTGGGTGGAGACCCCTCTCCTGTATGATGTCCTTCCCTCCTGAGTGTAATATATTCGGGTGGAGACCCCTCTCCCGTATGATGTCCTTCCCCCCTGAGTGTAATATATTCGGGTGGAGACCCCTCTCCTGTATGATGTCCTTCCCTCCTGAGTGTAATATATTCGGGTGGAGACCCCTCTCCTGTATGATGTCCTTCCCCCCTGAGTGTAATATATTCGGGTGGAGACCCCTCTCCTGTATGATGTCCTTCCCCCCTGAGTGTAATATATTTGGGTGGAGACCCCTCTTCTGTATGAAGTCCTTCCCCCCTGAGTGTAATATATTTGGGTGGAGACCCCTCTCCTGTATGATGTCCTTCCCTCCTGAGTGTAATATATTCGGGTGGAGACCCCTCTCCTGTATGATGTCCTTCCCCCCTGAGTGTAATATACTTGGGTGGAGACCCCTCTCCCGTATGATGTCCTTCCCCCCTGAGTGTAATATATTGGGGTGGAGACCCCTCTCCCGTATGATGTCCTTCCCCCCTGAGTGTAATATATTGGGGTGGAGACCCCTCTCCTGTATGATGTCCTTCCCTCCTGAGTGTAATATATTCGGGTGGAGACCCCTCTCTTGTATGAAGTCCTTCCCCCCTGAGTGTAATATATTCGGGTGGAGACCCCTCTCCCGTATGATGTCCTTCCCTCCTGAGTGTAATATATTTGGGTGGAGACCCCTCTCCTGTATGATGTCCTTCCCTCCTGAGTGTAATATATTCGGGTGGAGACCCCTCTCCTGTATGATGTCCTTCCCCCCTGAGTGTAATATATTTGGGTGGAGACCCCTCTCCCATATGATGTCCTTCCCTCCTGAGTGTAATATATTCGGGTGGAGACCCCTCTCCTGTATGATGTCCTTCCCCCCCTGAGTGTAATATATTTGGGTGGAGACCCCTCTCCTGTATGATTTCCTTCCCTCCTGAGTGTAATATATTTGGGTGGAGACCCCTCTCCTGTATGATGTCCTTCCCTCCTGAGTGTAATATATTTGGGTGGAGACCCCTCTCCTGTATGATGTCCTTCCCCCCCTGAGTGTAATATATTTGGGTGGAGACCCCTCTCCCATATGATGTCCTTCCCTCCTGAGTGTAATATATTCGGGTGGAGACCCCTCTCCTGTATGATGTCCTTCCCCCCCTGAGTGTAATATATTTGGGTGGAGACCCCTCTCCTGTATGATGTCCTTCCCTCCTGAGTGTAATATATTTGGGTGGAGACCCCTCTCCTGTATGATGTCCTTCCCCCCCTGAGTGTAATATATTTGGGTGGAGACCCCTCTCCCATATGATGTCCTTCCCTCCTGAGTGTAATATATTCGGGTGGAGACCCCTCTCCCATATGATGTCCTTCCCTCCTGAGTGTAATATATTTGGGTGGAGACCCCTCTCCTGTATGATGTCCTTCCCCCCCTGAGTGTAATATATTTGGGTGGAGACCCCTCTCCTGTATGATGTCCTTCCCTCCTGAGTGTAATATATTCGGGTGGAGACCCCTCTCCTGTATGATGTCCTTCCCCCCCTGAGTGTAATATATTTGGGTGGAGACCCCTCTCCTGTATGAAGTCGCTTCTCGGCCTTTTGGCTAAGATCAAGTGTAGTATCTGTTCTTATCAGTTTTTCATGCCGGTGGACAGTAACGCCGGTATGGGGCTGGTGGGGATGGGTGCTGCATGGAGGATGCAGGTGTACCAGGGCTTTCTGGGGCTGGTTCTGAGGAATCAGCTCGACGGCTGCCCCGATGTGACCTGTTCCCTCCAGGTCTCGCCATGAGGCTGAGAGGGTCTAGAGCCGAGGTACTTTTGTGCCTCGGGGAGTGGTGACCCCGAGGTGCCGAAACTCACTGGGAGGATAGACTCACTGAGTTGAAGCACGGGCACCATAATCTCTTCACCTTGTGGCACTCACCTCTTGATTCCCGGCCTTCTGGCTAGGATCAGAGAAATTTTTATAGATCCGGCCGGATGTCCGGGCAGTATATCTGCACACATTCACTTATTTATTTCTTTTTGTCTCACTGTGTCACTTTTTGCGTGTTGTGTGTTCACAGGATTTGTCAGGATGCGGTAGCCCTTCTGGGTGTCCCTCCTGGCGGTCTAGGGGAGGTGTGTGTGGCCATTAGGTTCCGCACCTCCCTGCAAACACCCCGGGTACTCCTGCTTTGGCAGGGTACCTACCGTAATCGGCTCTGCGGGCAGATACCTTGGCTAACGCCAAGGAGGATGCCGGGAGCATTTGTGGTCCCCTAGTAGCTTCGGCGAAAAGGGACATCGAACCTGGAACCTCGCAGGTACCTTTTGGTCCGGAGGCGAAGGGTAAGGTTTGTTGGGGGGCCTCTCTCCTATCGGAGAAGGGCTTGCGATAGACCGCATCCTTTGTGCACGTTTTTTTTAGTGTAACACGTGTGCACTTTTTCTTGCACTTTGGGTGAATCGAAAGCACGTTCCTCGGCTTAAAAAAAAAAAAAAAAATGATGTCCTTCCCCCCTGAGTGTAATATATTCGGGTGGAGACCCCTCTCCTGTATGATGTCCTTCCCCCCTGAGTGTAATATATTCGGGTGGAGACCCCTCTCCTGTATGATGTCCTTCCCTCCTGAGTGTAATATATTCGGGTGGAGACCCCTCTCCTGTATGATGTCCTTCCCCCCTGAGTGTAATATATTCGGGTGGAGACCCCTCTCCCGTATGATGTCCTTCCCTCCTGAGTGTAATATATTTGGGTGGAGACCCCTCTCCTGTATGATGTCCTTCCCTCCTGAGTGTAATATATTTGGGTGGAGACCCCTCTCCTGTATGATGTCCTTCCCTCCTGAGTGTAATATATTCGGGTGGAGACCCCTCTCCTGTATGATGTCCTTCCCTCCTGAGTGTAATATATTTGGGTGGAGACCCCTCTCCTGTATGATGTCCTTCCCCCCTGAGTGTAATATATTCGGGTGGAGACCCCTCTCCTGTATGAAGTCCTTCCCTCCTGAGTGTAATATATTTGGGTGGAGACCCCTCTCCTGTATGATGTCCTTCCCCCCTGAGTGTAATATATTCGGGTGGAGACCCCTCTCCTGTATGATGTCCTTCCCCCCTGAGTGTAATATATTCGGGTGGAGACCCCTCTCCTGTATTATGTCCTTCCCCCCTGAGTGTAATATATTCGGGTGGAGACCCCTCTCCTGTATTATGTCCTTCCCCCCCTGAGTGTAATATATTCGGGTGGAGACCCCTCTCCTGTATGATGTCCTTCCCCCCTGAGTGTAATATATTCGGGTGGAGATCCCTCTCCTGTATGAAGTCCTTCCCTCCTGAGTGTAATATATTCGGGTGGAGACCCCTCTCCTGTATGAAGTCCTTCCCTCCTGAGTGTAATATATTCGGGTGGAGACCCCTCTCCTGTATGAAGTCCTTCCCTCCTGAGTGTAATATATTCGGGTGGAGACCCCTCTCCTGTATGAAGTCCTTCCCTCCTGAGTGTAATATATTCGGGTGGAGACCCCTCTCCTGTATGATGTCCTTCCCTCCTGAGTGTAATATATTCGGGTGGAGACCCCTCTCCTGTATGATGTCCTTCCCCCCTGAGTGTAATATATTTGGGTGGAGACCCCTCTCCTGTATGATGTCCTTCCCTCCTGAGTGTAATATATTTGGGTGGAGACCCCTCTCCTGTATGATGTCCTTCCCCCCTGAGTGTAATATATTCGGGTGGAGATCCCTCTCCTGTATGATGTCCTTCCCTCCTGAGTGTAATATATTTGGGTGGAGACCCCTCTCCCGTATGATGTTCTTCCCCCCTGAGTGTAATATATTCGGGTGGAGACCCCTCTCCTGTATGATGTCCTTCCCTCCTGAGTGTAATATATTCGGGTGGAGACCCCTCTCCTGTATGATGTCCTTCCCTCCTGAGTGTAATATATTTGGGTGGAGACCCCTCTCCTGTATGATGTCCTTCCCCCCTGAGTGTAATATATTCGGGTGGAGACCCCTCTCCTGTATGATGTCCTTCCCCCCTGAGTGTAATATATTTGGGTGGAGACCCCTCTCCTGTATGATGTCCTTCCCCCCTGAGTGTAATATATTTGGGTGGAGACCCCTCTCCTGTATGAAGTCCTTCCCTCCTGAGTGTAATATATTCGGGTGGAGACCCCTCTCCTGTATGATGTCCTTCCCTCCTTAGTGTAATACATTCGGGTGGAGACCCCTCTCCTGTATGATGTCCTTCCCCCCTGAGTGTAATATATTCGGGTGGAGACCCCTCTCCTGTATGATGTCCTTCCCTCCTGAGTGTAATATATTCGGGTGGAGACCCCTCTCCTGTATGATGTCCTTCCCTCCTGAGTGTAATATATTCGGGTGGAGACCCCTCTCCTGTATGATGTCCTTCCCCCCTGAGTGTAATATATTTGGGTGGAGACCCCTCTCCTGTATGATGTCCTTCCCTCCTGAGTGTAATATATTTGGGTGGAGACCCCTCTCCTGTATGATGTCCTTCCCTCCTGAGTGTAATATATTCGGGTGGAGACCCCTCTCCTGTATGATGTCCTTCCCTCCTGAGTGTAATATATTTGGGTGGAGACCCCTCTCCTGTATGATGTCCTTCCCTCCTGAGTGTAATACATTCGGGTGGAGACCCCTCTCCTGTATGAAGTCCTTCCCTCCTGAGTGTAAAATATTCGGGTGGAGACCCCTCTCCTGTATGAAGTCCTTCCCCCCCTGAGTGTAATATATTCGGGTGGAGACCCCTCTCCTGTATGATGTCCTTCCCTCCTGAGTGTAATACATTCGGGTGGAGACCCCTCTCCTGTATGAAGTCCTTCCCTCCTGAGTGTAATATATTCGGGTGGAGACCCCTCTCCTGTATGAAGTCCTTCCCCCCCTGAGTGTAATATATTCGGGTGGAGACCCCTCTCCTGTATGATGTCCTTCCCCCCTGAGTGTAATATATTCGGGTGGAGACCCCTCTCCTGTATGATGTTCTTCCCCCCTGAGTGTAATATATTTGGGTGGAGACCCCTCTCCTGTATGATGTCCTTCCCTCCTGAGTGTAATATATTCGGGTGGAGACCCCTCTCCTGTATGATGTCCTTCCCCCCTGAGTGTAATATATTCGGGTGGAGACCCCTCTCCTGTATGAAGTCCTTCCCCCCTGAGTGTAATATATTTGGGTGGAGACCCCTCCCCTGTATGAAGTCCTTCCCTCCTGAGTGTAATATATTTGGGTGGAGACCCCTCTCCTGTATGATGTCCTTCCCCCCTGAGTGTTATATATTTGGGTGGAGACCCCTCTCCTGTATGATGTCCTTCCCTCCTGAGTGTAATATATTCGGGTGGAGACCCCTCTCCTGTATGATGTCCTTCCCCCTGAGTGTAATATATTCGGGTGGAGACCCCTCTCCTGTATGAAGTCCTTCCCCCCTGAGTGTAATATATTCGGGTGGAGACCCCTCTCCTGTATGATGTCCTTCCCCCCTGAGTGTAATATATTTGGGTGGAGACCCCTCTCCTGTATGATGTCCTTCCCTCCTGAGTGTAATATATTCGGGTGGAGACCCCTCTCCTGTATGAAGTCCTTCCCCCCTGAGTGTAATATATTCGGGTGGAGACCCCTCTCCTGTATGATGTCCTTTCCTCCTGAGTGTAATATATTTGGGTGGAGACCCCTCTCCCGTATGATGTTCTTCCCCCCTGAGTGTAATATATTCGGGTGGAGACCCCTCTCCTGTATGATGTCCTTCCCTCCTGAGTGTAATATATTCGGGTGGAGACCCCTCTCCTGTATGATGTCCTTCCCTCCTGAGTGTAATATATTCGGGTGGAGACCCCTCTCCCGTATGATGTCCTTCCCTCCTGAGTGTAATATATTCGGGTGGAGACCCCTCTCCTGTATGATGTCCTTCCCTCCTGAGTGTAATATATTCGGGTGGAGACCCCTCTCCCGTATGAAGTCCTTCCCCCCTGAGTGTAATATATTCGGGTGGAGACCCCTCTCCTGTATGATGTCCTTCCCTCCTGAGTGTAATATATTTGGGTGGAGACCCCTCTCCTATATGAAGTCCTTCCCTCCTGAGTGTAATATATTCGGGTGGAGACCCCTCTCCTGTATGAAGTCCTTCCCTCCTGAGTGTAATATATTTGGGTGGAGACCCCTCTCCTGTATGATGTCCTTCCCCCCTGAGTGTAATATATTTGGGTGGAGACCCCTCTCCTGTATGATGTCCTTCCCTCCTGAGTGTAATATATTCGGGTGGAGACCCCTCTCCTGTATGATGTCCTTCCCTCCTGAGTGTAATATATTTGGGTGGAGACCCCTCTCCTGTATGATGTCCTTCCCTCCTGAGTGTAATATATTCGGGTGGAGACCCCTCTCCTGTATGATGTCCTTCCCTCCTGAGTGTAATATATTTGGGTGGAGACCCCTCTCCTGTATTATGTCCTTCCCCCCTGAGTGTAATATATTCGGGTGGAGACCCCTCTCCTGTATGAAGTCCTTCCCCCCTGAGTGTAATATATTTGGGTGGAGACCCCTCCCCTGTATGAAGTCCTTCCCTCCTGAGTGTAATATATTTGGGTGGAGACCCCTCTCCTGTATGATGTCCTTCCCCCCTGAGTGTTATATATTTGGGTGGAGACCCCTCTCCTGTATGATGTCCTTCCCCCCTGAGTGTAATATATTCGGGTGGAGACCCCTCTCCTGTATGAAGTCCTTCCCCCCTGAGTGTTATATATTTGGGTGGAGACCCCTCTCCTGTATGATGTCCTTCCCCCCTGAGTGTAATATATTCGGGTGGAGACCCCTCTCCTGTATGAAGTCCTTCCCCCCTGAGTGTAATATATTTGGGTGGAGACCCCTCTCCTGTATGATGTCCTTCCCTCCTGAGTGTAATATATTCAGGTGGAGACCCCTCTCCTGTATGATGTCCTTCCCCCCTGAGTGTAATATATTCGGGTGGAGACCCCTCTCCTGTATGATGTCCTTCCCCCCTGAGTGTAATATATTTGGGTGGAGACCCCCCTGTCCATATCACCCCCTGTAATCATCCAGACCCCCCCCTGTCCATATCACCCCCTGTAATCATCCAGACCCCCCCCTGTCCATATCACCCCCTGTAATCATCCAGACCCCCCCCTGTCCATATCACCCCTTGTAATCATCCAGACCCCCCCCTGTCCATATCACCCCCTGTAATCATCCAGACCCCCCCTGTCCATATCACCCCCTGTAATCATCCAGACCCCCCCTGTCCATATCACCCCCTGTAATCATCCAGACCCCCCCCTGTCCATATCACCCCCTGTAATCATCCAGACCCCCCCTGTCCATATCACCCCCTGTAATCATCCAGACCCCCCTATCAATATGACCCCCCTTTTGTTTTCTCACCTCCCCAGTCCTAGTAGCTGCAGGGACCGTCCGCATTCTGGTGGGAGGGTGAGCTGGTCTGGGCCGTCCATCTTCACCGGGCGGCCATTTTCTCTGCTCCGGGCTATCCTCGGACTAGTGGCACTGATACCACCATGTAGGGACACCCCTGACGTCATATGTCTGCCCAGCATGGACATCATTGCGCGTCAATGCAGCATCACTAGTCCGTGGGCAGAGAAGAAGGCCTCCCGGTGAAGATGGACGGGACTGAGAGAGCATCTACCGCCACCAGCCTGTCCCCCCTGAGTGTAATATATTTGGGTGGAGACCCCTCTCCTGTATGATGTCCTTCCCTCCTGAGTGTAATATATTCGGGTGGAGACCCCTCTCCTGTATGATGTCCTTCCCCCCTGAGTGTAATATATTCGGGTGGAGACCCCTCTCCTGTATGATGTCCTTCCCCCCTGAGTGTAATATATTTGGGTGGAATCCCCTCTCCCGTATGATGTCCTTCCCCCCTGAGTGTAATATATTTGGGTGGAGACCCCTCTCCTGTATGATGTCCTTCCCTCCTGAGTGTAATATATTTGGGTGGAGACCCCTCTCCTGTATGATGTCCTTCCCCCCTGAGTGTAATATATTTAGGTGGAGACCCCTCTCCTGTATGATGTCCTTCCCTCCTGAGTGTAATATATTTGGGTGGAGACCCCTCTCCTGTATGATGTCCTTCCCTCCTGAGTGTAATATATTTGGGTGGAGACCCCTCTCCTGTATGATGTCCTTCCCTCCTGAGTGTAATATATTCGGGTGGAGACCCCTCTCCCGTATGATGTCCTTCCCCCCTGAGTGTAATATATTCGGGTGGAGACCCCTCTCCTGTATGATGTCCTTCCCTCCTGAGTGTAATATATTCGGGTGGAGACCCCTCTCCTGTATGATGTCCTTCCCCCCTGAGTGTAATATATTCGGGTGGAGACCCCTCTCCTGTATGATGTCCTTCCCCCCTGAGTGTAATATATTTGGGTGGAGACCCCTCTTCTGTATGAAGTCCTTCCCCCCTGAGTGTAATATATTTGGGTGGAGACCCCTCTCCTGTATGATGTCCTTCCCTCCTGAGTGTAATATATTCGGGTGGAGACCCCTCTCCTGTATGATGTCCTTCCCCCCTGAGTGTAATATACTTGGGTGGAGACCCCTCTCCCGTATGATGTCCTTCCCCCCTGAGTGTAATATATTGGGGTGGAGACCCCTCTCCCGTATGATGTCCTTCCCCCCTGAGTGTAATATATTGGGGTGGAGACCCCTCTCCTGTATGATGTCCTTCCCTCCTGAGTGTAATATATTCGGGTGGAGACCCCTCTCTTGTATGAAGTCCTTCCCCCCTGAGTGTAATATATTCGGGTGGAGACCCCTCTCCCGTATGATGTCCTTCCCTCCTGAGTGTAATATATTTGGGTGGAGACCCCTCTCCTGTATGATGTCCTTCCCTCCTGAGTGTAATATATTCGGGTGGAGACCCCTCTCCTGTATGATGTCCTTCCCCCCTGAGTGTAATATATTTGGGTGGAGACCCCTCTCCCATATGATGTCCTTCCCTCCTGAGTGTAATATATTCGGGTGGAGACCCCTCTCCTGTATGATGTCCTTCCCCCCCTGAGTGTAATATATTTGGGTGGAGACCCCTCTCCTGTATGATTTCCTTCCCTCCTGAGTGTAATATATTTGGGTGGAGACCCCTCTCCTGTATGATGTCCTTCCCTCCTGAGTGTAATATATTTGGGTGGAGACCCCTCTCCTGTATGATGTCCTTCCCCCCCTGAGTGTAATATATTTGGGTGGAGACCCCTCTCCCATATGATGTCCTTCCCTCCTGAGTGTAATATATTCGGGTGGAGACCCCTCTCCTGTATGATGTCCTTCCCCCCCTGAGTGTAATATATTTGGGTGGAGACCCCTCTCCTGTATGATGTCCTTCCCTCCTGAGTGTAATATATTCGGGTGGAGACCCCTCTCCTGTATGATGTCCTTCCCCCCCTGAGTGTAATATATTTGGGTGGAGACCCCTCTCCTGTATGAAGTCGCTTCTCGGCCTTTTGGCTAAGATCAAGTGTAGTATCTGTTCTTATCAGTTTTTCATGCCGGTGGACAGTAACGCCGGTATGGGGCTGGTGGGGATGGGTGCTGCATGGAGGATGCAGGTGTACCAGGGCTTTCTGGGGCTGGTTCTGAGGAATCAGCTCGACGGCTGCCCCGATGTGACCTGTTCCCTCCAGGTCTCGCCATGAGGCTGAGAGGGTCTAGAGCCGAGGTACTTTTGTGCCTCGGGGAGTGGTGACCCCGAGGTGCCGAAACTCACTGGGAGGATAGACTCACTGAGTTGAAGCACGGGCACCATAATCTCTTCACCTTGTGGCACTCACCTCTTGATTCCCGGCCTTCTGGCTAGGATCAGAGAAATTTTTATAGATCCGGCCGGATGTCCGGGCAGTATATCTGCACACATTCACTTATTTATTTCTTTTTGTCTCACTGTGTCACTTTTTGCGTGTTGTGTGTTCACAGGATTTGTCAGGATGCGGTAGCCCTTCTGGGTGTCCCTCCTGGCGGTCTAGGGGAGGTGTGTGTGGCCATTAGGTTCCGCACCTCCCTGCAAACACCCCGGGTACTCCTGCTTTGGCAGGGTACCTACCGTAATCGGCTCTGCGGGCAGATACCTTGGCTAACGCCAAGGAGGATGCCGGGAGCATTTGTGGTCCCCTAGTAGCTTCGGCGAAAAGGGACATCGAACCTGGAACCTCGCAGGTACCTTTTGGTCCGGAGGCGAAGGGTAAGGTTTGTTGGGGGGCCTCTCTCCTATCGGAGAAGGGCTTGCGATAGACCGCATCCTTTGTGCACGTTTTTTTTAGTGTAACACGTGTGCACTTTTTCTTGCACTTTGGGTGAATCGAAAGCACGTTCCTCGGCTTAAAAAAAAAAAAAAAAATGATGTCCTTCCCCCCTGAGTGTAATATATTCGGGTGGAGACCCCTCTCCTGTATGATGTCCTTCCCCCCTGAGTGTAATATATTCGGGTGGAGACCCCTCTCCTGTATGATGTCCTTCCCTCCTGAGTGTAATATATTCGGGTGGAGACCCCTCTCCTGTATGATGTCCTTCCCCCCTGAGTGTAATATATTCGGGTGGAGACCCCTCTCCCGTATGATGTCCTTCCCTCCTGAGTGTAATATATTTGGGTGGAGACCCCTCTCCTGTATGATGTCCTTCCCTCCTGAGTGTAATATATTTGGGTGGAGACCCCTCTCCTGTATGATGTCCTTCCCTCCTGAGTGTAATATATTCGGGTGGAGACCCCTCTCCTGTATGATGTCCTTCCCTCCTGAGTGTAATATATTTGGGTGGAGACCCCTCTCCTGTATGATGTCCTTCCCCCCTGAGTGTAATATATTCGGGTGGAGACCCCTCTCCTGTATGAAGTCCTTCCCTCCTGAGTGTAATATATTTGGGTGGAGACCCCTCTCCTGTATGATGTCCTTCCCCCCTGAGTGTAATATATTCGGGTGGAGACCCCTCTCCTGTATGATGTCCTTCCCCCCTGAGTGTAATATATTCGGGTGGAGACCCCTCTCCTGTATTATGTCCTTCCCCCCTGAGTGTAATATATTCGGGTGGAGACCCCTCTCCTGTATTATGTCCTTCCCCCCCTGAGTGTAATATATTCGGGTGGAGACCCCTCTCCTGTATGATGTCCTTCCCCCCTGAGTGTAATATATTCGGGTGGAGATCCCTCTCCTGTATGAAGTCCTTCCCTCCTGAGTGTAATATATTCGGGTGGAGACCCCTCTCCTGTATGAAGTCCTTCCCTCCTGAGTGTAATATATTCGGGTGGAGACCCCTCTCCTGTATGAAGTCCTTCCCTCCTGAGTGTAATATATTCGGGTGGAGACCCCTCTCCTGTATGAAGTCCTTCCCTCCTGAGTGTAATATATTCGGGTGGAGACCCCTCTCCTGTATGATGTCCTTCCCTCCTGAGTGTAATATATTCGGGTGGAGACCCCTCTCCTGTATGATGTCCTTCCCCCCTGAGTGTAATATATTTGGGTGGAGACCCCTCTCCTGTATGATGTCCTTCCCTCCTGAGTGTAATATATTTGGGTGGAGACCCCTCTCCTGTATGATGTCCTTCCCCCCTGAGTGTAATATATTCGGGTGGAGATCCCTCTCCTGTATGATGTCCTTCCCTCCTGAGTGTAATATATTTGGGTGGAGACCCCTCTCCCGTATGATGTTCTTCCCCCCTGAGTGTAATATATTCGGGTGGAGACCCCTCTCCTGTATGATGTCCTTCCCTCCTGAGTGTAATATATTCGGGTGGAGACCCCTCTCCTGTATGATGTCCTTCCCTCCTGAGTGTAATATATTTGGGTGGAGACCCCTCTCCTGTATGATGTCCTTCCCCCCTGAGTGTAATATATTCGGGTGGAGACCCCTCTCCTGTATGATGTCCTTCCCCCCTGAGTGTAATATATTTGGGTGGAGACCCCTCTCCTGTATGAAGTCCTTCCCTCCTGAGTGTAATATATTCGGGTGGAGACCCCTCTCCTGTATGAAGTCCTTCCCCCCTGAGTGTAATATATTTGGGTGGAGACCCCTCTCCTGTATGATGTCCTTCCCCCCTGAGTGTAATATATTCGGGTGGAGACCCCTCTCCCGTATGATGTCCTTCCCCCCTGAGTGTAATATATTTGGGTGGAGACCCCTCTCCTGTATGAAGTCCTTCCCTCCTGAGTGTAATATATTCGGGTGGAGACCCCTCTCCTGTATGATGTCCTTCCCTCCTTAGTGTAATACATTCGGGTGGAGACCCCTCTCCTGTATGATGTCCTTCCCCCCTGAGTGTAATATATTCGGGTGGAGACCCCTCTCCTGTATGATGTCCTTCCCTCCTGAGTGTAATATATTCGGGTGGAGACCCCTCTCCTGTATGATGTCCTTCCCTCCTGAGTGTAATATATTCGGGTGGAGACCCCTCTCCTGTATGATGTCCTTCCCCCCTGAGTGTAATATATTTGGGTGGAGACCCCTCTCCTGTATGATGTCCTTCCCTCCTGAGTGTAATATATTTGGGTGGAGACCCCTCTCCTGTATGATGTCCTTCCCTCCTGAGTGTAATATATTCGGGTGGAGACCCCTCTCCTGTATGATGTCCTTCCCTCCTGAGTGTAATATATTTGGGTGGAGACCCCTCTCCTGTATGATGTCCTTCCCTCCTGAGTGTAATACATTCGGGTGGAGACCCCTCTCCTGTATGAAGTCCTTCCCTCCTGAGTGTAAAATATTCGGGTGGAGACCCCTCTCCTGTATGAAGTCCTTCCCCCCCTGAGTGTAATATATTCGGGTGGAGACCCCTCTCCTGTATGATGTCCTTCCCTCCTGAGTGTAATACATTCGGGTGGAGACCCCTCTCCTGTATGAAGTCCTTCCCTCCTGAGTGTAATATATTCGGGTGGAGACCCCTCTCCTGTATGAAGTCCTTCCCCCCCTGAGTGTAATATATTCGGGTGGAGACCCCTCTCCTGTATGATGTCCTTCCCCCCTGAGTGTAATATATTCGGGTGGAGACCCCTCTCCTGTATGATGTTCTTCCCCCCTGAGTGTAATATATTTGGGTGGAGACCCCTCTCCTGTATGATGTCCTTCCCTCCTGAGTGTAATATATTCGGGTGGAGACCCCTCTCCTGTATGATGTCCTTCCCCCCTGAGTGTAATATATTCGGGTGGAGACCCCTCTCCTGTATGAAGTCCTTCCCCCCTGAGTGTAATATATTTGGGTGGAGACCCCTCCCCTGTATGAAGTCCTTCCCTCCTGAGTGTAATATATTTGGGTGGAGACCCCTCTCCTGTATGATGTCCTTCCCCCCTGAGTGTTATATATTTGGGTGGAGACCCCTCTCCTGTATGATGTCCTTCCCTCCTGAGTGTAATATATTCGGGTGGAGACCCCTCTCCTGTATGATGTCCTTCCCCCTGAGTGTAATATATTCGGGTGGAGACCCCTCTCCTGTATGAAGTCCTTCCCCCCTGAGTGTAATATATTCGGGTGGAGACCCCTCTCCTGTATGATGTCCTTCCCCCCTGAGTGTAATATATTTGGGTGGAGACCCCTCTCCTGTATGATGTCCTTCCCTCCTGAGTGTAATATATTCGGGTGGAGACCCCTCTCCTGTATGAAGTCCTTCCCCCCTGAGTGTAATATATTCGGGTGGAGACCCCTCTCCTGTATGATGTCCTTTCCTCCTGAGTGTAATATATTTGGGTGGAGACCCCTCTCCCGTATGATGTTCTTCCCCCCTGAGTGTAATATATTCGGGTGGAGACCCCTCTCCTGTATGATGTCCTTCCCTCCTGAGTGTAATATATTCGGGTGGAGACCCCTCTCCTGTATGATGTCCTTCCCTCCTGAGTGTAATATATTCGGGTGGAGACCCCTCTCCCGTATGATGTCCTTCCCTCCTGAGTGTAATATATTCGGGTGGAGACCCCTCTCCTGTATGATGTCCTTCCCTCCTGAGTGTAATATATTCGGGTGGAGACCCCTCTCCCGTATGAAGTCCTTCCCCCCTGAGTGTAATATATTCGGGTGGAGACCCCTCTCCTGTATGATGTCCTTCCCTCCTGAGTGTAATATATTTGGGTGGAGACCCCTCTCCTATATGAAGTCCTTCCCTCCTGAGTGTAATATATTCGGGTGGAGACCCCTCTCCTGTATGAAGTCCTTCCCTCCTGAGTGTAATATATTTGGGTGGAGACCCCTCTCCTGTATGATGTCCTTCCCCCCTGAGTGTAATATATTTGGGTGGAGACCCCTCTCCTGTATGATGTCCTTCCCTCCTGAGTGTAATATATTCGGGTGGAGACCCCTCTCCTGTATGATGTCCTTCCCTCCTGAGTGTAATATATTTGGGTGGAGACCCCTCTCCTGTATGATGTCCTTCCCTCCTGAGTGTAATATATTCGGGTGGAGACCCCTCTCCTGTATGATGTCCTTCCCTCCTGAGTGTAATATATTTGGGTGGAGACCCCTCTCCTGTATTATGTCCTTCCCCCCTGAGTGTAATATATTCGGGTGGAGACCCCTCTCCTGTATGAAGTCCTTCCCCCCTGAGTGTAATATATTTGGGTGGAGACCCCTCCCCTGTATGAAGTCCTTCCCTCCTGAGTGTAATATATTTGGGTGGAGACCCCTCTCCTGTATGATGTCCTTCCCCCCTGAGTGTTATATATTTGGGTGGAGACCCCTCTCCTGTATGATGTCCTTCCCCCCTGAGTGTAATATATTCGGGTGGAGACCCCTCTCCTGTATGAAGTCCTTCCCCCCTGAGTGTTATATATTTGGGTGGAGACCCCTCTCCTGTATGATGTCCTTCCCCCCTGAGTGTAATATATTCGGGTGGAGACCCCTCTCCTGTATGAAGTCCTTCCCCCCTGAGTGTAATATATTTGGGTGGAGACCCCTCTCCTGTATGATGTCCTTCCCTCCTGAGTGTAATATATTCAGGTGGAGACCCCTCTCCTGTATGATGTCCTTCCCCCCTGAGTGTAATATATTCGGGTGGAGACCCCTCTCCTGTATGATGTCCTTCCCCCCTGAGTGTAATATATTTGGGTGGAGACCCCCCTGTCCATATCACCCCCTGTAATCATCCAGACCCCCCCCTGTCCATATCACCCCCTGTAATCATCCAGACCCCCCCCTGTCCATATCACCCCCTGTAATCATCCAGACCCCCCCCTGTCCATATCACCCCTTGTAATCATCCAGACCCCCCCCTGTCCATATCACCCCCTGTAATCATCCAGACCCCCCCTGTCCATATCACCCCCTGTAATCATCCAGACCCCCCCTGTCCATATCACCCCCTGTAATCATCCAGACCCCCCCCTGTCCATATCACCCCCTGTAATCATCCAGACCCCCCCTGTCCATATCACCCCCTGTAATCATCCAGACCCCCCTATCAATATGACCCCCCTTTTGTTTTCTCACCTCCCCAGTCCTAGTAGCTGCAGGGACCGTCCGCATTCTGGTGGGAGGGTGAGCTGGTCTGGGCCGTCCATCTTCACCGGGCGGCCATTTTCTCTGCTCCGGGCTATCCTCGGACTAGTGGCACTGATACCACCATGTAGGGACACCCCTGACGTCATATGTCTGCCCAGCATGGACATCATTGCGCGTCAATGCAGCATCACTAGTCCGTGGGCAGAGAAGAAGGCCTCCCGGTGAAGATGGACGGGACTGAGAGAGCATCTACCGCCACCAGCCTGTCCCCCCTGAGTGTAATATATTTGGGTGGAGACCCCTCTCCTGTATGATGTCCTTCCCTCCTGAGTGTAATATATTTGGGTGGAGACCCCTCTCCTGTATGATGTCCTTCCCCCCTGAGTGTAATATATTCGGGTGGAGACCCCTCTCCTGTATGATGTCCTTCCCTCCTGAGTGTAATATATTCGGGTGGAGACCCCTCTCCTGTATGATGTCCTTCCCCCCTGAGTGTAATATATTCGGGTGGAGACCCCTCTCCCGTATGATGTCCTTCCCTCCTGAGTGTAATATATTTGGGTGGAGACCCCTCTCCTGTATGATGTCCTTCCCTCCTGAGTGTAATATATTTGGGTGGAGACCCCTCTCCTGTATGATGTCCTTCCCCCCTGAGTGTAATATATTTGGGTGGAGACCCCTCTCCTGTATGATGTCCTTCCCTCCTGAGTGTAATATATTCGGGTGGAGACCCCTCTCCTGTATGATGTCCTTCCCTCCTGAGTGTAATATATTTGGGTGGAGACCCCTCTCCTGTATGATGTCCTTCCCTCCTGAGTGTAATATATTCGGGTGGAGACCCCTCTCCTGTATGAAGTCCTTCCCTCCTGAGTGTAATATATTTGGGTGGAGACCCCTCTCCTGTATGATGTCCTTCCCCCCTGAGTGTAATATATTCGGGTGGAGACCCCTCTCCTGTATGATGTCCTTCCCCCCTGAGTGTAATATATTCGGGTGGAGACCCCTCTCCTGTATTATGTCCTTCCCCCCTGAGTGTAATATATTCGGGTGGAGACCCCTCTCCTGTATTATGTCCTTCCCCCCCTGAGTGTAATATATTCGGGTGGAGACCCCTCTCCTGTATGATGTCCTTCCCCCCTGAGTGTAATATATTCGGGTGGAGATCCCTCTCCTGTATGAAGTCCTTCCCCCCTGAGTGTAATATATTCGGGTGGAGACCCCTCTCCTGTATGATGTCCTTCCCCCCTGAGTGTAATATATTCGGGTGGAGACCCCTCTCCCGTATGATGTCCTTCCCTCCTGAGTGTAATATATTCGGGTGGAGACCCCTCTCCTGTATGAAGTCCTTCCCTCCTGAGTGTAATATATTCGGGTGGAGACCCCTCTCCTGTATGATGTCCTTCCCTCCTGAGTGTAATATATTCGGGTGGAGACCCCTCTCCTGTATGAAGTCCTTCCCTCCTGAGTGTAATATATTCGGGTGGAGACCCCTCTCCCGTATGATGTCCTTCCCTCCTGAGTGTAATATATTCGGGTGGAGACCCCTCTCCTGTATGATGTCCTTCCCTCCTGAGTGTAATATATTCGGGTGGAGACCCCTCTCCTGTATGATGTCCTTCCCTCCTGAGTGTAATATATTCGGGTGGAGACCCCTCTCCTGTATGATGTCCTTCCCTCCTGAGTGTAATATATTCGGGTGGAGACCCCTCTCCTGTATGATGTCTTTCCCTCCTGAGTGTAATATATTCGGGTGGAGACCCCTCTCCTGTATGATGTCCTTCCCCCCTGAGTGTAATATATTTGGGTGGAGACCCCTCTCCTGTATGATGTCCTTCCCTCCTGAGTGTAATATATTTGGGTGGAGACCCCTCTCCTGTATGATGTCCTTCCCTCCTGAGTGTAATATATTCGGGTGGAGACCCCTCTCCTGTATGATGTCCTTCCCTCCTGAGTGTAATATATTCGGGTGGAGACCCCTCTCCTGTATGATGTCCTTCCCTCCTGAGTGTAATATATTCGGGTGGAGACCCCTCTCCTGTATGATGTCCTTCCCTCCTGAGTGTAATATATTCGGGTGGAGACCCCTCTCCTGTATGATGTTCTTCCCCCCTGAGTGTAATATATTCGGGTGGAGACCCCTCTCCTGTATGATGTCCTTCCCTCCTGAGTGTAATATATTCGGGTGGAGACCCCTCTCCTGTATGATGTCCTTCCCTCCTGAGTGTAATATATTCGGGTGGAGACCCCTCTCCTGTATGAAGTCCTTCCCCCCTGAGTGTAATATATTCGGGTGGAGACCCCTCTCCCGTATGAAGTCCTTCCCTCCTGAGTGTAATATATTCGGGTGGAGACCCCTCTCCTGTATGATGTCCTTCCCTCCTGAGTGTAATATATTCGGGTGGAGACCCCTCTCCTGTATGATGTCCTTCCCTCCTGAGTGTAATATATTCGGGTGGAGACCCCTCTCCTGTATGAAGTCCTTCCCCCCTGAGTGTAATATATTCGGGTGGAGACCCCTCTCCTGTATGATGTCCTTCCCCCCTGAGTGTAATATATTCGGGTGGAGACCCCTCTCCTGTATGATGTCCTTCCCTCCTGAGTGTAATATATTTAGGTGGAGACCCCTCTCCTGTATGATGTCCTTCCCCCCTGAGTGTAATATATTTGGGTGGAGACCCCTCTCCCGTATGATGTCCTTCCCTCCTGAGTGTAATATATTTGGGTGGAGACCCCTCTCCTGTATGAAGTCCTTCCCTCCTGAGTGTAATATATTCGGGTGGAGACCCCTCTCCTGTATGAAGTCCTTCCCCCCTGAGTGTAATATATTCGGGTGGAGACCCCTCCCCTGTATGAAGTCCTTCCCTCCTGAGTGTAATATATTTGGGTGGAGACCCCTCTCCTGTATGATGTCCTTCCCCCCTGAGTGTTATATATTTGGGTGGAGACCCCTCTCCTGTATGATGTCCTTCCCTCCTGAGTGTAATATATTCGGGTGGAGACCCCTCTCCTGTATGATGTCCTTCCCTCCTGAGTGTAATATATTCGGGTGGAGACCCCTCTCCTGTATGATGTCCTTCCCCCTGAGTGTAATATATTCGGGTGGAGACCCCTCTACTGTATGAAGTCCTTCCCCCCTGAGTGTAATATATTCGGGTGGAGACCCCTCTCCTGTATGATGTCCTTCCCCCCTGAGTGTAATATATTTGGGTGGAGACCCCTCTCCTGTATGATGTCCTTCCCTCCTGAGTGTAATATATTCGGGTGGAGACCCCTCTCCTGTATGAAGTCCTTCCCCCCTGAGTGTAATATATTCGGGTTGAGACCCCTCTCCTGTATGATGTCCTTCCCTCCTGAGTGTAATATATTTGGGTGGAGACCCCTCTCCTGTATGATGTCCTTCCCTCCTGAGTGTAATATATTTGGGTGGAGACCCCTCTCCTGTATGATGTCCTTCCCTCCTGAGTGTAATATATTTGAGTGGAGACCCCTCTCCTGTATGATGTCCTTCCCTCCTGAGTGTAATATATTTGGGTGGAGACCCCTCTCCTGTATGATGTCCTTCCCTCCTGAGTGTAATATATTCGGGTGGAGACCCCTCTCCTGTATGATGTCCTTCCCTCCTGAGTGTAATATATTCGGGTGGAGACCCCTCTCCTGTATGAAGTCCTTCCCCCCTGAGTGTAATATATTCGGGTGGAGACCCCTCTCCTGTATGATGTCCTTCCCTCCTGAGTGTAATATATTCGGGTGGAGACCCCTCTCCTGTATGATGTCCTTCCCTCCTGAGTGTAATATATTTGGGTGGAGACCCCTCTCCTGTATGATGTCCTTCCCTCCTGAGTGTAATATATTTGAGTGGAGACCCCTCTCCTGTATGATGTCCTTCCCTCCTGAGTGTAATATATTTGGGTGGAGACCCCTCTCCTGTATGATGTCCTTCCCCCCTGAGTGTAATATATTCGGGTGGAGACCCCTCTCCTGTATGATGTCCTTCCCCCCTGAGTGTTATATATTCGGGTGGAGACCCCTCTCCTGTATGATGTCCTTCCCTCCTGAGTGTTATATATTCGGGTGGAGACCCCTCTCCTGTATGATGTCCTTCCCTCCTGAGTGTAATATATTCGGGTGGAGACCCCTCTCCCGTATGAAGTCCTTCCCTCCTGAGTGTAATATATTCGGGTGGAGACCCCTCTCCCGTATGATGTCCTTCCCTCCTGAGTGTAATATATTCGGGTGGAGACCCCTCTCCTGTATGATGTCCTTCCCTCCTGAGTGTAATATATTCGGGTGGAGACCCCTCTCCTGTATGATGTCCTTCCCCCCTGAGTGTAATATATTTGGGTGGAGACCCCTCTCCTGTATGATGTCCTTCCCTCCTGAGTGTAATATATTCGGGTGGAGACCCCTCTCCTGTATGAAGTCCTTCCCCCCTGAGTGTAATATATTCGGGTGGAGACCCCTCTCCCGTATGATGTCCTTCCCCCCTGAGTGTAATATATTCGGGTGGAGACCCCTCTCCCGTATGATGTCCTTCCCTCCTGAGTGTAATATATTTGGGTGGAGACCCCTCTCCTGTATGAAGTCCTTCCCTCCTGAGTGTAATATATTTGGGTGGAGACCCCTCTCCTGTATGATGTCCTTCCCTCCTGAGTGTAATATATTCGGGTGGAGACCCCTCTCCTGTATGATGTCCTTCCCTCCTGAGTGTAATATATTCGGGTGGAGACCCCTCTCCTGTATGATGTCCTTCCCTCCTGAGTGTAATATATTCGGGTGGAGACCCCTCTCCTGTATGATGTCCTTCCCTCCTGAGTGTAATATATTTGGGTGGAGACCCCTCTCCTGTATGATGTCCTTCCCCCCTGAGTGTTATATATTTGGGTGGAGACCCCTCTCCTGTATGATGTCCTTCCCCCCTGAGTGTAATATATTCGGGTGGAGACCCCTCTCCTGTATGATGTCCTTCCCCCCTGAGTGTAATATATTTGGGTGGAGACCCCTCTCCTGTATGAAGTCCTTCCCCCCTGAGTGTAATATATTTGGGTGGAGACCCCTCTCCTGTATGATGTCCTTCCCTCCTGAGTGTAATATATTTGGGTGGAGACCCCTCTCCTGTATGATGTCCTTCCCTCCTGAGTGTAATATATTCAGGTGGAGACCCCTCTCCTGTATGATGTCCTTCCCCCCTGAGTGTAATATATTCGGGTGGAGACCCCTCTCCTGTATGATGTCCTTCCCTCCTGAGTGTAATATATTTGGGTGGAGACCCCTCTCCTGTATGAAGTCCTTCCCCCCTGAGTGTAATATATTCGGGTGGAGACCCCTCTCCTGTATGATGTCCTTCCCCCCTGAGTGTAATATATTCGGGTGGAGACCCCTCTCCTGTATGATGTCCTTCCCTCCTGAGTGTAATATATTCGGGTGGAGACCCCTCTCCTGTATGATGTCCTTCCCCCCTGAGTGTAATATATTCGGGTGGAGACCCCTCTCCTGTATGATGTCCTTCCCCCCTGAGTGTAATATATTTGGGTGGAGACCCCCCTGTCCATATCACCCCCTGTAATCATCCAGACCCCCCCCTGTCCATATCACCCCTTGTAATCTTCCAGACCCCCCCCTGTCCATATCACCCCCTGTAATCATCCAGACCCCCCCTGTCCATATCACCCCCTGTAATCATCCAGACCCCCCCCTGTCCATATCACCCCCTGTAATCATCCAGACCCCCCCTGTCCATATCACCCCCTGTAATCATCCAGACCCCCCCCTGTCCATATCACCCCCTGTAATCATCCAGACCCCCCCTGTCCATATCACCCCCTGTAATCATCCAGACCCCCCTGTCCATATCACCCCCTGTAATCATCCAGACCCCCCCCTGTCCATATCACCCCCTGTAATCATCCAGACCCCCCCCTGTCCATATCACCCCCTGTAATCATCCAGACCCCCCCCTGTCCATATCACCCCCTGTAATCATCCAGACCCCCCCCTGTCCATATCACCCCCTGTAATCATCCAGACCCCCCCCTGTCCATATCACCCCCTGTAATCATCCAGACCCCCCCCTGTCCATATCACCCCCTGTAATCATCCAGACCCCCCTATCAATATGACCCCCCTTTTGTTTTCTCACCTCCCCAGTCCTAGTAGCTGCAGGGACCGTCCGCATTCTGGTGGGAGGGTGAGCTGGTCTGGGCCGTCCATCTTCACCGGGCGGCCATTTTCTCTGCTCCGGGCTATCCTCGGACTAGTGGCACTGATACCACCATGTAGGGACACCCCTGACGTCATATGTCTGCCCAGCATGGACATCATTGCGCGTCAATGCAGCATCACTAGTCCGTGGGCAGAGAAGAAGGCCTCCCGGTGAAGATGGACGGGACTGAGAGAGCATCTACCGCCACCAGCCTGTCCCCCCTGAGTGTAATATATTTGGGTGGAGACCCCTCTCCTGTATGATGTCCTTCCCCCCTGAGTGTAATATATTCGGGTGGAGACCCCTCTCCTGTATGAAGTCCTTCCCCCCTGAGTGTAATATATTCGGGTGGAGACCCCTCTCCTGTATGATGTCCTTCCCTCCTGAGTGTAATATATTTGGGTGGAGACCCCTCTCCTGTATGATGTCCTTCCCCCCTGAGTGTAATATATTCGGGTGGAGACCCCTCTCCTGTATGATGTCCTTCCCCCCTGAGTGTAATATATTCGGGTGGAGACCCCTCTCCTGTATGATGTCCTTCCCTCCTGAGTGTAATATATTCGGGTGGAGACCCCTCTCCTGTATGATGTCCTTCCCCCCTGAGTGTAATATATTCGGGTGGAGACCCCTCTCCTGTATGATGTCCTTCCCCCCTGAGTGTAATATATTCGGGTGGAGACCCCTCTCCTGTATGATGTCCTTCCCCCCTGAGTGTAATATATTTGGGTGGAGACCCCTCTCCTGTATGATGTCCTTCCCCCCTGAGTGTAATATATTCGGGTGGAGACCCCTCTCCCGTATGATGTCCTTCCCCCCTGAGTGTAATATATTCGGGTGGAGACCCCTCTCCTGTATGATGTCCTTCCCCCCTGAGTGTAATATATTTGGGTGGAGACCCCTCTCCTGTATGATGTCCTTCCCCCCTGAGTGTAATATATTCGGGTGGAGACCCCTCTCCTGTATGATGTCCTTCCCCCCCTGAGTGTAATATATTCGGGTGGAGACCCCTCTCCTGTATGATGTCCTTCCCTCCTGAGTGTAATATATTCGGGTGGAGACCCCTCTCCTGTATGATGTCCTTCCCTCCTGAGTGTAATATATTCGGGTGGAGACCCCTCTCCTGTATGAAGTCCTTCCCCCCTGAGTGTAATATATTCGGGTGGAGACCCCTCTCCCGTATGATGTCCTTCCCCCCTGAGTGTAATATATTCGGGTGGAGACCCCTCTCCCGTATGATGTCCTTCCCTCCTGAGTGTAATATATTTGGGTGGAGACCCCTCTCCTGTATGATGTCCTTCCCTCCTGAGTGTAATATATTCGGGTGGAGACCCCTCTCCTGTATGATGTCCTTCCCCCCTGAGTGTAATATATTCGGGTGGAGACCCCTCTCCCGTATGATGTCCTTCCCCCCTGAGTGTAATATATTCGGGTGGAGACCCCTCTCCTGTATGAAGTCCTTCCCCCCTGAGTGTAATATATTTGGGTGGAGACCCCTCTCCTGTATGATGTCCTTCCCTCCTGAGTGTAATATATTTGGGTGGAGACCCCTCTCCTGTATGAAGTCCTTCCCCCCTGAGTGTAATATATTTGGGTGGAGACCCCTCTCCTGTATGATGTCCTTCCCTCCTGAGTGTAATATATTTGGGTGGAGACCCCTCTCCTGTATGATATCCTTCCCCCCTGAGTGTAATATATTCGGGTGGAGACCCCTCTCCTGTATGATGTCCTTCCCCCCTGAGTGTAATATATTCGGGTGGAGACCCCTCTCCTGTATGATGTCCTTCCCCCCTGAGTGTAATATATTCGGGTGGAGACCCCTCTCCTGTATGATGTCCTTCCCCCCTGAGTGTAATATATTCGGGTGGAGACCCCTCTCCTGTATGAAGTCCTTCCCCCCTGAGTGTAATATATTTGGGTGGAGACCCCTCCCCTGTATGAAGTCCTTCCCTCCTGAGTGTAATATATTTGGGTGGAGACCCCTCTCCTGTATGATGTCCTTCCCCCCTGAGTGTAATATATTTGGGTGGAGACCCCTCTCCTGTATGATGTCCTTTCCTCCTGAGTGTAATATATTTGGGTGGAGACCCCTCTCCCGTATGATGTCCTTCCCCCCTGAGTGTAATATATTCGGGTGGAGACCCCTCTCCTGTATGAAGTCCTTCCCCCCTGAGTGTAATATATTCGGGTGGAGACCCCTCTCCTGTATGATGTTCTTCCCCCCTGAGTGTAATATATTTGGGTGGAGACCCCTCTCCTGTATGATGTCCTTCCCCCCTGAGTGTAATATATTCGGGTGGAGACCCCTCTCCTGTATGATGTCCTTCCCCCCTGAGTGTAATATATTTGGGTGGAGACCCCCTTTTCTGTAGGTGTCCTCTGCTTATGTTGAGGGGGTCCCGGAGATTAATTGTCCGTAGATCAGACCCGTGAGGAGACGTGGTGGTCGTGTATATAGACAGCGATTATACTGCACATAGAACCATCACTACTCACCCTCAAAAAGGGGCGCAAAGTGAGATAGGACTTTATATACAGAAGTGACCCCATTTTATAAACAGACCCCCCCCAAGTGACCCCATTTTATATACAGACACCCCCCCAAGTGACCCAATTTTATATACACACCCCCCCCCCAAAGTGACCTCATCTTATATACAGACCCCCTCCCAAGTGACCCCATTTTATATACAGACACCCCCCCCAAGTGACCCCATTTTATATACAGACACCCCCCCAAGTGACCTCATTTTATATACAGACACCCCCCAAGTGACCCCATTTTATATACAGACACCCCCCCCAAGTGACCCCATTTTATATACACCCCTCCAAGTGACCTCATTTATATACAGACCCCCCCCAAGTGACCTTAGTTATATACAGACCCCCCCAAGTGACCCCATTTTATATACCACCCCCTCAAGTGACCCCATTTTATATACAGACCCCCCAAGTGACCCCATTTTATATACAGACCACCCAAGTGACCCCATTTTATATACCACACCCCACAAGTGACCCCTTTTATATACTGCACCCCACAAGTGACCCATTATATATACACCGCACCCTATAAGTGGCTCCTTTCTATTTACATTATATGCTTATTCTCAGAGGTGTATATGGTGGGGGTCTGCTGTACTTCTAGTTCTCAGGGGTAGACATGGTGGGGGTCTGCTGTACTTCTAGTTCTCAGGGGTGGACATGGTGGGGGTCTGCTGTACTTCTAGTTCTCAGGGGTGGACATGGTGGGGGTCTGCTGTACTTCTAGTTCTCAGGGGTGGACATGGTGGGGGTCTGCTGTACTTCTAGTTCTCAGGGGTGGACATGGTGGGGGTCTGCTGCACCTCAATGAGGAGGGTGCAGCTTTGCTTGGGGAGAAGATGGCTAGAAGGGTGGAGGAGTGTTTAAACTAGGGACTTGGGGGGGGAGGGAACCTACAGCAAAGAGGAGGAAGATAGTGTAGATAGAGAGGTAGGAATTATAAATGTACCTGGGGGTGGAGCGGAGGGAGGGGTTAGAATAGTTAATAGGGATAGGCTTCATAGGAAAATAAAACTTACACCCTTGAATCCCATTAACCCCAATAACATAAAGGATGGAAATGTAAAGTGTATGTTCACAAATGCCAGAAGCCGAGCAAATAAAATGGGGGAGCTTGAGGCCTTGATACTGGAGGAACATATTGATATAGTTGGGGTCACTGAGACATGGCTGGTGATATAGTTGGGGTCACTGAGACATGGCTGGTGATATAGTTGGGGTCACTGAGACATGGCTGGTGATATAGTTGGGGTCACTGAGACATGGCTGGTGATATAGTTGGGGTCACAGAGACATGGCTGGTGATATAGTTGGGGTCACCGAGACATGGCTGGTGATATAGTTGGGGTCACCGAGACATGGCTGGGGATATAGTTGGGGTCACAGACATGGCTGGGGATATAGTTGGGGTCACTGAGACATGGCTGGTGATATAGTTGGGGTCACAGAGACATGGCTGGTGATATAGTTGGGGTCACCGAGACATGGCTGGGGATATAGTTGGGGTCACAGACATGGCTGGTGATATAGTTGGGGTCACTGAGACATGGCTGGTGATATAGTTGGGGTCACTGAGACATGGCTGGTGATATAGTTGGGTTCACAGAGACATGGCTGGTGATATAGTTGGGGTCACTGAGACATGGCTGGTGATATAGTTGGGGTCACCGAGACATGGCTGGGGATATAGTTGGGGTCACAGACATGGCTGGTGATATAGTTGGGGTCACAGAGACATGGCTGGTGATATAGTTGGGGTCACTGAGACATGGCTGGTGATATAGTTGGGGTCACTGAGACATGGCTGGTGATATAGTTGGGGTCACTGAGACATGGCTGGTGATATAGTTGGGGTCACTGAGGGAAAGGAGGGAAATACTGAAAAAATAATATTTGGGGTAATCTACAGACCCCCTAATATCACTGAGGAGATAGAAGGTCGGCTGTATAAACAAATAGAGAGGGCCGCCCGGGCAGGTACAGTGGTAATAATGGGAGATTTTAACTATTCAGATATAGATTGGGGTCCGGGGTTGGCTAAAACTACAAAGGGGCGACAATTCCTAAATGTATTGCAGGATAATTTTATGGGCCAGTTTGTGGAGGACCCAACAAGAAGTGATGCCTTGTGGGATCTGATCATTTCCAACAACGCAGAGCTGGTTGGTAATGTAACTGTGAGGGAAAACCTTGGGAATAGCGACCACAATATAGTTACTTTTCACTTAAAATGTAGAAAACAAAGACAGACGGGGAAAGCAAAAACATATAACTTTAAAAAGGCAAACTTCCCTGGGCTGAGATCTGCACTACAGGACATAGACTGGGGGAGGGGTTCTCAAATACTGATACAGAAGGGAAATGGGACATCTTTATATCAACTCTAAATAACTATACAGCTAAATATATACCAAAGGGGAACAAATATAAACCATTAAAACTAAATCCTACATGGCTGACACATGATGTTAAAAGAGCAATAAACAACAAAAAAAATAGCCTTCAAAAAATACAAATCTGATGGGTCAGCGATAACATTTAAACAGTACAAGGAGCTTAATAAAATCTGTAAAAATGTAATAAAAACAGCAAAAATTCAAAATGAGAGACAGGTGGCCAAAGAAAGCAAAACTAATCCTAAATATTTTTTTAGATATATAAATACAAAAAAACCAAGGACAGAGCATGTAGGACCCCTTAATAATGATAATGGGGAGGTTGTCACAGGCGATCAAGAGAAGGCGGAGCTACTGAATGGGTTCTTTAGTTCTGTATATACTATGGAAGAAGGAGCTGACATTGGCCAGGTCAGTGCTGGTAACACATCATGTACAGGTCAGTGCTGGTAACACATCATGTACAGGTCAGTGCTGGTAACACATCATGTACAGGTCAGTGCTGGTAACACATCATGTACAGGTCAGTGCTGGTGACACATCATGTACAGGTCAGTGCTGGTGACACATCATGTACAGGTCAGTGCTGGTGACACATCATGTACAGGTCAGTGCTGGTGACACATCATGTACAGGTCAGTGCTGGTGACACATCATGTACAGGTCAGTGCTGGTGACACATCATGTACAGGTCAGTGCTGGTGACACATCATGTACAGGTCAGTGCTGGTGACACATCATGTACAGGTCAGTGCTGGTGACACATCATGTACAGGTCAGTGCTGGTAACACATCATGTACAGGTCAGTGCTGGTAACACATCATGTACAGGTCAGTGCTGGTGACACATCATGTACAGGTCAGTGCTGGTGACACATCATGTACAGGTCAGTGCTGGTGACACATCATGTACAGGTCAGTGCTGGTGACACATCATGTACAGGTCAGTGCTGGTGACACATCATGTACAGGTCAGTGCTGGTGACACATCATGTACAGGTCAGTGCTGGTGACACATCATGTACAGGTCAGTGCTGGTGACACATCATGTACAGGTCAGTGCTGGTAACACATCATGTACAGGTCAGTGCTGGTAACACATCATGTACAGGTCAGTGCTGGTAACACATCATGTACAGGTCAGTGCTGGTAACACATCATGTACAGGTCAGTGCTGGTAACACATCATGTACAGGTCAGTGCTGGTAACACATCATGTACAGGTCAGTGCTGGTAACACATCATGTACAGGTCAGTGCTGGTAACGCATCATGTACAGGTCAGTGCTGGTAACGCATCATGTACAGGTCAGTGCTGGTAACGCATCATGTACAGGTCAGTGCTGGTAACGCATCATGTACAGGTCAGTGCTGGTAACGCATCATGTACAGGTCAGTGCTGGTAACGCATCATGTACAGGTCAGTGCTGGTAACGCATCATGTACAGGTCAGTGCTGGTAACACATCATGTACAGGTCAGTGCTGGTAACACATCATGTACAGGTCAGTGCTGGTAACACATCATGTAATGTACTGAACTGGCTTAATGTAGAGATGGTACAAGGTAAGTTAAGTAATATAAATGTAAGCAAATCTCCAGGACCGGATGGACTACACCCAAGAGTTCTTAGAGAGGTAAGTTCAGTAATATCTGTACCCCTGTTCATGATATTTAGAGATTCTCTGGTGTCTGGTATTGTGCCAAGGGACTGGCGCAAGGCGAATGTGGTGCCAATCTTCAAGAAGGGCTCTAGGTCTTCCCCAGGCAATTATAGACCGGTAAGTCTAACGTGCATTGTGGGTAAATTGTTTGAAGGACTTATAAGGGATTACATACAGGAATACATAGGGGATAATAGTATTATAAGTGATAGCCAGCATGGGTTTACTAAGGAGAGAAGGTGTCACCAATCTAATCTGCTTTTATGAAGAGGTGAGTAGAAGCCTTGACAGAGGAATGGCTGTGTATATAGAGGGGGGGCTGTGTATATAGAGGGGGGGCTGTGTATATAGAGGGGGGGCTGTGTATATAGAGGGGGGGCTGTGTATATAGAGGGGGGCTGTGTATATAGAGGAGGGGGGCTGTGGATATAGAGGGGGGCTGTGTATATAGAGGGGGCTGTGTATATAGAGGAGGTGCTGTGTATATAGAGGGGGGCTGTGTATATAGAGGGGGGCTGTGTATAGATAGGGGGGGCTGTGTATATAGAGGGGGGGCTGTGTATATATAGAGGGGGGGCTGTGTATATAGAGGGGGGCTGTGTATATAGAGGAGGGGCTGTGTATATAGAGGGGGCTGTGTATATAGAGGGGGGGCTGTGTATATAGAGGGGGGCTGTGTATATAGGGGGGCTGTGTATATATAGAGGGGGGCTGTGTATATAGAGGGGGCTGTGTATATAGAGGGGGCTGTGTATATAGAGGGGGGGGCTGTGTATATAGGGGGGGCTGTGTATATATAGAGGGGGGGCAGTGTATATAGAGGGGGGGCAGTGTATATAGAGGGGGGGCTGTGTATATAGAGGGGGGGCTGTGTATATAGAGGGGGGGCTGTATATATAGAGGGGGGGCTGTATATATAGAGGGGGGGCTGTGTATATATAGAGGGGGGCTGTGTATATATAGAGGGGGGCTGTGTATATAGAGGGGGCTGTGTATATAGAGGGGGGGCTGTGTATATAGAGGGGGGCTGTGTATATAGAGGGGGGGGCTGTGTATATAGAGGGGGGGGGCTGTGTATATAGAGGGGGGGGCTGTGTATATAGAGGGGGGGCTGTGTATATAGAGGGGGGGGCTGTGTATATAGAGGGGGGGGCTGTGTATATAGAGGGGGGGCTGTGTATATAGAGGGAAGGCTATGTATATAGAGGGGGGGCTGTGTATATAGAGGGGGAGCTGTGTATATAGAGGGGGAGCTGTGTATATAGAGGGGGAGCTGTGTATATAGAGGGGGGGCTCTGTATATAGAGGGGGGCTCTGTATATAGAGGGGGGCTCTGTATATAGAGGGGGGCTCTGTATATAGAGGGGGGGCTCTGTATATAGAGGGGGCTGTGTATATAGAGGGGTCTGTGTATATAGGGGGGTGGGCTGTGTATATAGAGGGTGGGCTGTGTATATAGAGGGTGGGCTGTGTATATAGAGGGTGGGCCGTGTATATATAGAGGGGGGCCGTGTATATATAGAGGGGGGCCGTGTATATATAGAGGGGGGCTGTGTATATAGAGGGGGGCTGTGTATATAGAGGGGGGGCTGTGTATATATAGTGGGGGGGCTGTGTATATAGAGGGGGCTGTGTATATAGAGGGGGCTGTGTATATAGAGGGGGCTGTGTATATATAGAGGGGGGGCTGTGTATATAGATTAGGGCTGTGTATATAGAGGGGGGGCTGTGTATAGAGGGGGGGCTGTGTATATATAGAGGGGGGGCTGTGTATATAGAGGGGGGGCTGTGTATATATAGAGGGGGGGCTGTGTATATAGAGGGGGGCTGTGTATATAGAGGGGGGGCTGTGCATATAGAGGGGGGCTGTGTATATAGAGGGGGCTGTGTATATAGAGGGGAGGCTGTGTATATATAGAGGGGGGGCTGTGTATATATAGAGGGGGGCTGTGTATATAGAGGGGGGCTATGTATATAGAGGAGGGCTGTGTATATAGAGGAGGGCTGTGTATATAGAGGAGGGCTGTGTATATAGAGGGGGGCTGTGTATATAGAGGGGGGCTGTGTATATAGAGGGGGGCTGTGTATATAGTGGGGGGGCTGTGTATATAGTGGGGGGCCTGTGTATATAGTGGGGGGGCTGTGTATATAGAGGGGGGCTGTGTATATAGAGGGGGGGCTGTGTATACTAATAACCTGCAGCGTCGTATGTCTTAGGGGGGCTGTGTATATAGAGGGGGGGCTGTGTATATATAGAGGGGGGGCTGTGTATATATAGAGGGGGGGCTGTGTATATAGAGGGGGGCTGTGTATAGAGAGGGGGGGCTGTGTATATAGAGGGGGGCTGTGTATATAGAAGGTGGGCTGTGTATATAGAGGGTGGGCTGTGTATATAGAGGGTGGGCTGTGTATATAGAGGGGGGGCTGTGTATATAGAGGGGGGGCTGTGTATATAGAGGGGGGCTGTGTATATAGAGGGGGGGCTGTGTATATAGAGGGGGGCTGTGTATACTAATAACCTGCAGCGTCGTATGTCTTAGGGGGGCTGTGTATATAGAGGGGGGGGCTGTGTATATAGAGGGGGGGCTGTGTATATATAGAGGGGGGCTGTGTATATAGTGGGGGGGCTGTGTATATAGTGGGGGGGCTGTGTATATAGAGGGGGGCTGTGTATATAGAGGGGGGGCTGTGTATACTAATAACCTGCAGCGTCGTATGTCTTAGGGGGGCTGTGTATATAGAGGGGGGGCTGTGTATATATAGAGGGGGGGCTGTGTATATATAGAGGGGGGGCTGTGTATATAGAGGGGGGCTGTGTATATAGAGGGGGGGCTGTGTATATAGAGGGGGGCTGTGTATATAGAAGGTGGGCTGTGTATATAGAGGGTGGGCTGTGTATATAGAGGGTGGGCTGTGTATATAGAGGGTGGGCTGTGTATATAGAGGGGGGGGCTGTGTATATAGAGGGGGGGCTGTGTATATAGAGGGGGGCTGTGTATATAGAGGGGGGGCTGTGTATATAGAGGGGGGCTGTGTATACTAATAACCTGCAGCGTCGTATGTCTTAGGGGGGCTGTGTATATAGAGGGGGGGGGCTGTGTATATAGAGGGGGGGCTGTGTATATATAGAGGGGGGCTGTGTATATAGAGGGTGGGCTGTGTATATAGAGTGTGGGCTGTGTATATAGAGGGTGGGCTGTGTATATAGAGGGGGGCTGTGTATATAGAGGGGGGCTGTGTATATAGAGGGGGCTGTGTATATAGAGGGTGGGCTGTGTATATAGAGGGGGCTGTGTATATAGAGAGGGGGGGCTGTGTATATAGAGGGTGGGCTGTGTATATAGAGGGGGCTGTGTATATAGAGGGGGCTGTGTATATAGAGGGTGGGCTGTGTATATAGAGGGGGGGCTGTGTATATAGAGGGGGGGCTGTGTATATAGAGGGGGGGCGTGTATATAGAGGGGGGTACAGTCTATAGAGGATGTGTATATAGAGGGGGGGCTGTGTATATAGAGGGGGGCTGTGTATATAGAGGAGGGCTGTGTATATATAGAGGAGGTGTATATAGAGGGGGGGCTGTGTATATAGAGGAGGGCTGTGTATATAGAGGAGGGCTGTGTATATAGGGGGGGGCTGTGTATATATAGAGGGTGGGCTGTGTATATATAGAGGGGGGCTGTGTATATAGAGGGGGGGCTGTGTATATAGAGGGGGGGCTGTGTATATATAGAGGGGGGGCTGTGTATATATAGAGGGGGGCCGTGTATATAGAGGGGGGCCGTGTATATAGAGGAGGGCTGTGTATATAGAGGAGGGCCGTGTATATAGAGGAGGGCTGTGTATATAGAGGGGGGGCTGTGTATATAGAGGGGGGGCTGTGTATATAGAGGGGGGCTGTGTATATAGAGGGGGGGCTGTGTATATAGAGGGGGGGGCTGTGTATATAGAGGGGGGGCTGTGTATATAGAGGGGGGCTGTGTATATAGAGGGTGGGCTGTGTATATAGAGGGTGGGCTGTGTATATAGAGGGGGGGCTGTGTATATAGAGGGGGGGGCTGTGTATATACAGGGGGGGTTGTGTATATAGAGGGGGGGCTGTGTATATAGAGGGGGGGCTGTGTATATAGAGGGGGGCTGTGTATACTAATAACCTGCAGCGTCGTATGTCTTAGGGGGGCTGTGTATATAGAGGGGGGGCTGTGTATATAGAGGGGGGGCTAGGTATATATAGAGGGGGGCTGTGTATATAGAGGGTGGGCTGTGTATATAGAGGGTGGGCTGTGTATATAGAGGGTGGGCTGTGTATATAGAGGGGGGCTGTGTATATAGAGGGGGGCTGTGTATATAGAGATGGGCTGTGTATATAGAGGGGGGCTCTGTATATAGAGGGGGGCTGTGTATATAGAGGGGGCTGTGTATATAGGGGGGTGGGCTGTGTATATAGAGGGTGGGCTGTGTATATAGAGGGTGGGCTGTGTATATAGAGGGGGCCGTGTATATAGAGGATGGCCGTGTATATATAGGGGGGGGGGCGTGTATATATAGAGGGGGGGCTGTGTATATAGAGGGGGGGCTGTGTATATAGAGGGGGGCTGTGTATATAGAGGGGGGGCTGTGTATATATAGTGGGGGGGCTGTGTATATAGAGGGGGCTGTGTATATAGAGGGGGCTGTGTATATAGATTAGGGCTGTGTATATAGAGGGGGGGCTGTGTATATAGAGGGGGGGCTGTGTATATATAGAGGGGGGCTGTGTATATAGAGGGGGCTGTGTATATATAGAGGGGGGGCTGTGTATATATAGAGGGGGGGCTGTGTATATAGAGGGGGGCTGTGTATATAGAGGGGGGCTGTGTATATAGAGGGGAGGCTGTGTATATATAGAGGGGGGGCTGTGTATATATAGAGGGGGGGCTGTGTATATAGAGGGGGAGCTGTGTATATAGATTAGGGCTGTGTATATAGAGGGGGGGCTGTGTATAGAGGGGGGGCTGTGTATATATAGAGGGGGGGCTGTGTATATATAGAGGGGGGGCTGTGTATATAGAGGGGGCTGTGTATATAGAGGGGGCTGTGTATATATAGAGGGGGGGCTGTGTATATAGATTAGGGCTGTGTATATAGAGGGGGGGCTGTGTATAGAGGGGGGGCTGTGTATATATAGAGGGGGGGCTGTGTATATATAGAGAAGGGGCTGTGTATATAGAGGGGGGCTGTGTATATAGAGGGGAGGCTGTGTATATATAGAGGGGGGGCTGTGTATATATAGAGGGGGGGCTGTGTATATAGAGGGGGGCTGTGTATATATAGAGGGGAGGCTGTGTATATAGAGGGGAGGCTGTGTATATAGAGGGGGGGCTGTGTATATATAGAGGGGGGGCTGTGTATATATAGAGAAGGGGCTGTGTATATATAGAGGGGGGCTGTGTATATAGAGGGGAGGCTGTGTATATATAGAGGGGGGGCTGTGTATATATAGAGGGGGGGCTGTGTATATAGAGGGGGGCTGTGTATATATAGAGGGGAGGCTGTGTATATAGAGGGGAGGCTGTGTATATAGAGGGGGGGCTGTGTGTATATAGAGGGGGGCCGTGTATATAGAGGAGGGCCGTGTATATAGAGGAGGGCTGTGTATATAGAGGGGGGGCTGTGTATATAGAGGGGGGGGCTGTGTATATAGAGGGGGGAAGCTGTGTATATAGAGGGGGGCTCTGTATATAGAGGAATGGCTGTGTATATAGAGGAATGGCTGTGTATATAGAGGGGGGCTGTGTATATAGAGGGGGGCTGTGTATATAGAGGGGGGCTGTGTATATAGAGGGGGAGCTGTGTATATAGAGGGGGAGCTGTGTATATAGAGGGGGGGCTGTGTATATATAGAGGGGGGGCTGTGTATATATAGAGGGGGGCTGCGTATATAGAGGGGGGCTGTGTATATAGAGGGGGGCTGTGTATATAGAGGGGGGCTGTGTATATAGGGGGGGGGCTGTGTATATAGAGGGGAGCTCTGTATATAGAGGGGGGGCTGTGTATATAGAGGGGGGCTGTGTATATAGAGGGGGGGCTGTGTATATAGAGGGGGGCTGTGTATATAGGGGAGGGCTGTGTATATATAGAGGATGTGTATATAGATGGGGGGCTGTGTATATAGAGGGGAGCTCTGTATATAGAGGGGGGGCTGTGTATATAGAGGGGGGCTGTGTATATAGGGGGGGGGGGGCTGTGTATATAGAGGGGAGCTCTGTATATAGAGGGGGGCTGTGTATATAGAGGGGGGCTGTGTATATAGAGGGGGGGCTGTGTATATAGAGGGGGGCTGTGTATATAGAGGAGGGCTGTGTATATATAGAGGATGTGTATATAGAGGGGGGGCTCTGTATATAGAGGGGGGCTGTGTATATAGAGGAGGGCTGTGTATATATAGAGGATGTGTATATAGAGGGGGGGCTGTGTATATAGAGGGGGGCTGTGTATATAGAGGGGGGCTGTGTATATAGAGGGGGGCTGTGTATATAGAGGGAGGCTGTGTATATAGAGGGGGGGCTGTGTATATAGAGGGGGGCTGTGTATATAGAGGGGGGGCTGTGTATATAGAGGGGGGGCTGTGTATATAGAGGTGGAGCTGTGTATATAGAGGGGGCTGTGTATATAGAGGGAGGCTGTGTATATAGAGGGGGGCTGTGTATATAGAGGGGGGCTGTGTATATAGAGGGGGGCTGTGCATATATAGAGGGGGGCTGTGTATATAGAGGGGGGCTGTGTATATAGAGGGGGGCTGTGTATATAGAGGGGGGCTGTGTATATAGAGGGGGGGCTGTGTATATAGAGGGGGGGCTGTGTATATAGAGGGGGCTGTGTATATAGAGGGGGGCTGTGTATATAGAGGGGGGCTGTGTATATAGAGGAATAGCTGTGTATATAGAGGGGGGCTGTGTATATAGAGGAATAGCTGTGTATATAGAGTGGGGCTCTGTATATAGAGGGGGGGGGGGCTCTGTATATAGAGGGGGGGCTGTGTATATAGAGGGGAGCTGTGTATATAGAGCGGGGCTGTGTATATATAGAGGGGGGCTGTGTATATAGAGGGGGGCTGTGTATATAGAGGAGGGGCTGTGTATATAGAGGGGGCTGTGTATATAGAGGGGGCTGTGTATATAGAGGGGGGGCTGTGTATATAGAGGGGGGCTGTGTATATATAGAGGGGGGCAGTGTATATAGAGGGGGGGCAGTGTATATAGAGGGGGGGGGGCAGTGTATATAGAGGGGTGGCTGTGTATATAGAGGGGGGGCTGTGTATATAGAGGGGGGCTGTGTATATAGAGGGGGGCTGTGTATATAGAGGGGGGGCTGTGTATATAGAGGGGGGGCTGTATATATAGAGGGGGGGCTGTGTATATATAGAGGGGGGGCTGTGTATATATAGAGGGGGGCTGTGTATATAGAGGGGGCTGTGTATATAGAGGGGGGGCTGTGTATATAGAGGGGGGGGGGGCTGTGTATATAGAGGGGGGGGGCTGTGTATATAGAGGGGGGGGCTGTGTATATAGAGGGGGGGCTGTGTATATAGAGGGGGGGCTGTGTATATAGAGGGGGGGCTGTGTATATAGAAGGAAGGCTGTGTATATAGAGGGGGGGCTGTGTATATAGAGGGGGGGCTGTGTATATAGAGGGGGAGCTGTGTATATAGAGGGGGGGCTCTGTATATAGAGGGGGGCTCTGTATATAGAGGGGGGCTCTGTATATAGAGGGGGGCTCTGTATATAGAGGGGGGCTCTGTATATAGAGGGGGGGCTCTGTATATAGAGGGGGGCTGTGTATATAGAGGGGTCTGTGTATATAGGGGGGTGGGCTGTGTATATAGAGGGTGGGCTGTGTATATAGAGGGTGGGCTGTGTATATAGAGGGGGCCGTGTATATAGAGGATGGCCGTGTATATATAGAGGGGGGCCGTGTATATATAGAGGGGGGCTGTGTATATAGAGGGGGGGCTGTGTATATAGAGGGGGGCTGTGTATATAGAGGGGGGCTGTGTATATAGAGGGGGGGCTGTGTATATATAGTGGGGGGGCTGTGTATATAGAGGGGGCTGTGTATATAGAGGGGGCTGTGTATATACAGAGGGGGGGCTGTGTATATAGATTAGGGCTGTGTATATAGAGGGGGGGCTGTGTATAGAGGGGGGGCTGTGTATATATAGAGGGGGGGCTGTGTATATAGAGGGGGGGCTGTGTATATATAGAGGGGGGGCTGTGTATATAGAGGGGGGCTGTGTATATAGAGGGGGGGGCTGTGTATATAGAGGGGGGCTGTGTATATAGAGGGGGCTGTGTATATAGAGGGGGGCTGTGTATATAGAGGGGAGGCTGTGTATATATAGAGGGGGGGCTGTGTATATATAGAGGGGGGCTGTGTATATAGAGGGGGGCTGTGTATATAGAGGAGGGCTGTGTATATAGAGGAGGGCTGTGTATATAGAGGGGGGCTGTGTATATAGAGGGGGGCTGTGTATATAGAGGGGGGGCTGTGTATACTAATAACCTGCAGCGTCGTATGTCTTAGGGGGGCTTTGTATATAGAGGGGGGGCTGTGTATATATAGAGGGGGGCTGTGTATATATAGAGGGGGGCTGTGTATATAGGGGGGGGCTGTGTATATAGAGGGGGGGCTGTGTATATAGAGGGGGACTGTGTATATAGAGGGTGGGCTGTGTATATAGAGGGTGGGCTGTGTATATAGAGGGTGGGCTGTGTATATAGAGGGGGGGGCTGTGTATATAGAGGGGGGGCTGTGTATATAGAGGGGGGGCTGTGTATATAGAGGGGGGGCTGTGTATATAGAGGGGGGGCTGTGTATACTAATAACCTGCAGCGTCGTATGTCTTAGGGGGGCTGTGTATATAGAGGGGGGGCTGTGTATATAGAGGGGGGGCTGTGTATATATAGAGGGGGGCTGTGTATATAGAGGGTGGGCTGTGTATATAGAGGGTGGGCTGTGTATATAGAGGGTGGGCTGTGTATATAGAGGGGGGCTGTGTATATAGAGGGGGCTGTGTATATAGAGGGTGGGCTGTGTATATAGAGGGGGCTGTGTATATAGAGGGGGGGGGGGGGCTGTGTATATAGAGGGTGGGCTGTGTATATAGAGGGGGCTGTGTATATAGAGGGGGCTGTGTATATAGAGGGTGGGCTGTGTATATAGAGGGGGGGCTGTGTATATAGAGGGGGGGCTGTGTATATAGAGGGGGGGCTGTGTATATAGAGGGGGGGCGTGTATATAGAGGGGGGTACAGTCTATAGAGGATGTGTATATAGAGGGGGGGCTGTGTATATAGAGGGGGGCTGTGTATATAGAGGAGGGCTGTGTATATATAGAGGAGGTGTATATAGAGGGGGGGGCTGTGTATATAGAGGAGGGCTGTGTATATAGAGGAGGGCTTTGTATATAGGGGGGGGGCTGTGTATATATAGAGGGTGGGCTGTGTATATATAGAGGGGGGCTGTGTATATAGAGGGGGGCTGTGTATATAGAGGGGGGGCTGTGTATATATAGAGGGGAGCCTGTGTATATATAGAGGGGGGCTGTGTATATATAGAGGGGGGCCGTGTATATAGAGGGGGGCCGTGTATATAGAGGAGGGCCGTGTATATAGAGGGGGGGCTGTGTATATAGAGGGGGGGCTGTGTATATAGAGGGGGGGCTGTGTATATAGAGGGGGGCTGTGTATATAGAGGGGGGGCTGTGTATATAGAGGGGGGGCTGTGTATATAGAGGGGGGGGGCTGTGTATATAGAGGGGGGGCTGTGTATATAGAGGGGGGCTGTGTATATAGAGGGTGGGCTGTGTATATAGAGGGTGGGCTGTGTATATAGAGGGGGGGCTGTGTATATAGAGGGGGGGGCTGTGTATATACAGGGGGGGCTGTGTATATAGAGGGGGGCTGTGTATATAGAGGGGGGGCTGTGTATATAGGGGGGGGCTGTGTATATAGAGGGGGGGGCTGTGTATATAGAGGGGGGGCTGTGTGTATATAGAGGGGGGCCTGTGTATATATAGAGGGGGGCTGTGTATATATAGAGGGGGGCCGTGTATATAGAGGGGGGCCGTGTATATAGAGGAGGGCCGTGTATATAGAGGAGGGCCGTGTATATAGAGGGGGGGCTGTGTATATAGAGGGGGGGCTGTGTATATAGAGGGGGGGCTGTGTATATAGAGGGGGGGGGGGCTGTGTATATAGAGGGGGGGCTGTGTATATAGAGGGGGGGGGCTGTGTATATAGAGGGGGGGCTGTGTATATAGAGGGGGGCTGTGTATATAGAGGGTGGGCTGTGTATATAGAGGGGGGGGCTGTGTATATAGAGGGGGGGGGCTGTGTATATAGAGGGGGGGGCTGTGTATATAGAGGGGGGGGCTGTGTATATAGAGGGGGGGGCTGTGTATATAGAGGGGGGGGCTGTGTATATAGAGGGGGGGCTGTGTATATAGAGGGAAGGCTATGTATATAGAGGGGGGGCTGTGTATATAGAGGGGGAGCTGTGTATATAGAGGGGGAGCTGTGTATATAGAGGGGGAGCTGTGTATATAGAGGGGGGGCTCTGTATATAGAGGGGGGCTCTGTATATAGAGGGGGGCTCTGTATATAGAGGGGGGCTCTGTATATAGAGGGGGGGCTCTGTATATAGAGGGGGCTGTGTATATAGAGGGGTCTGTGTATATAGGGGGGTGGGCTGTGTATATAGAGGGTGGGCTGTGTATATAGAGGGTGGGCTGTGTATATAGAGGGTGGGCCGTGTATATATAGAGGGGGGCCGTGTATATATAGAGGGGGGCCGTGTATATATAGAGGGGGGCTGTGTATATAGAGGGGGGCTGTGTATATAGAGGGGGGGCTGTGTATATATAGTGGGGGGGCTGTGTATATAGAGGGGGCTGTGTATATAGAGGGGGCTGTGTATATAGAGGGGGCTGTGTATATATAGAGGGGGGGCTGTGTATATAGATTAGGGCTGTGTATATAGAGGGGGGGCTGTGTATAGAGGGGGGGCTGTGTATATATAGAGGGGGGGCTGTGTATATAGAGGGGGGGCTGTGTAT